>NC_082709.1:100801235-100826235 GCF_030144855.1 Hypanus sabinus
CCTCTATTTGACATCTCTCCCTGCGATCCCTCTATTCGACATCTCTCCCCAGGATCCCTCTATTTGTCATCTCTCCCCAGGGTCCCTCTGTTCGACATGTCTCCCCAGGGTCCCTCTACTCGACATCTCTCCCCAGGGTCCCTCTATTCGATATCTCTCCCTAGGATCCCTCTATTCGACATCTCTCCACAGGGTCCCTCTATTCGATATCTCTCCCTAGGATCCCTCTATTCGACATCTCTCCCCGTGGTCCCTGTATTCGACATCTCTCCCCGTGGTCCCTCTATTCGACATCTCTCCCCGTGGTCCCTCTATTCGACATCTCTCCCCAGGTTCCCTCTATTCGACATCTCTCCCCAGGTTCCCTCTATTTGACATCTCTCCCTGGGTTCCCTCTATTCGATATCTCTCCCTAGGATCCCTCTATTCGACATCTCTCCCCAGGGTCCCTCTACTCGACATCTCTCCCCGTGCTCCCTCTATTCGACATCTCTCCCCGTGGTCCCTGTATTCGACATCTCTCCCCAGGTTCCCTCTATTTGACATCTCTCCCTGGGGTCCCTCTATTTGACATCTCTCCCAGGGTCCCTCTATTCGACATCTCTCCCCGTGGTCCCTGTATTCGACATCTCTCCCCAGGTTCCCTCTATTCGATATCTCTCCCTGGGGTCCCTCTATTCGACATCTCTCCCCGTGGTCCCTGTATTCGACATCTCTCCTTGGGGTCCCTCGATTTGACATCTCTCCCTGTGGTCCCTCTATTCGACATCTCTCCCTGTGGTCCCTCTATTCGGCATCTCTCTCCGGACCCTCTATTTGTCATCTCTCCCCAGGGTCCCTCTGTTCGACATCTCTCCCCATGGTCCCTGTATACGACATCTCTCCCTGCGATCCCTCTATTCAACATCTCTCCCCAGGGTCCCTCTATTCGACATCTCTCCCCAGGGTCCCTCTATTTGACATCTCTCCCCAGGGTCCCTCTATTCAACATCTCTCCCTGTGGTCCCTCTATTCGGCATCTCTCTCCGGTCCCTCTATTCGACATCTCTCCCATGTGGTCCCTCTATTTGACATCTCTCCCCTGTGTCCCTCTATTTGTCATCTCTCCCCAGGGTCCCTGTATTCGACATCTCTCCCTGCGATCCCTCTATTCGACATCTCTTCCCAGGATCCCTCTATTTGACATCTCTCCCTGCGATCCCTCTATTCGACATCTCTCCCCAGGATCCCTCTATTTGTCATCTCTCCCCAGGGTCCCTCTGTTCGACATCTCTCCCCATGGTCCCTGTATACGACATCTCTCCCTGCGATCCCTCTATTCAACATCTCTCCCCAGGGTCCCTCTATTCGACATCTCTCCCCAGGGTCCCTCTATTTGACATCTCTCCCCAGGGTCCCTCTATTCAACATCTCTCCCTGTGGTCCCTCTATTCGGCATCTCTCTCCGGTCCCTCTATTCGACATGTCTCCCCAGGGTCCCCTATTTGACATCTCTCCCCAGGGTCCCTCTATTCAACATCTCTCCCTGTGGTCCCTCTATTCGGCATCTCTCTCCGGTCCCTCTATTCGACATCTCTCCCTGGGGTCCCTCTATTCGACATCTCTCCCATGTGGTCCCTCTATTTGACATCTCTCCCCTGTGTCCCTCTATTTGTCATCTCTCCCCAGGGTCCCTGTATTCGACATCTCTCCCTGCGATCCCTCTATTCGACATCTCTTCCCAGGATCCCTCTATTTGACATCTCTCCCTGCGATCCCTCTATTCGACATCTCTCCCCAGGATCCCTCTATTTGTCATCTCTCCCCAGGGTCCCTCTGTTCGACATGTCTCCCCAGGGTCCCTCTACTCGACATCTCTCCCCAGGGTCCCTCTATTCGATATCTCTCCCTAGGATCCCTCTATTCGACATCTCTCCACAGGGTCCCTCTATTCGATATCTCTCCCTAGGATCCCTCTATTCGACATCTCTCCCCGTGGTCCCTGTATTCGACATCTCTCCCCGTGGTCCCTCTATTCGACATCTCTCCCCGTGGTCCCTCTATTCGACATCTCTCCCCAGGTTCCCTCTATTCGACATCTCTCCCCAGGTTCCCTCTATTTGACATCTCTCCCTGGGTTCCCTCTATTCGATATCTCTCCCTAGGATCCCTCTATTCGACATCTCTCCCAGGGTCCCTCTACTCGACATCTCTCCCCAGGGTCCCTCTATTCGACATCTCTCCCCGTGGTCCCTGTATTCGACATCTCTCCCCGTGGTCCCTCTATTCGACATCTCTCCCCAGGTTCCCTGTATTTGACATCTCTCCCCAGGGTCCCTCTATTCGACATCTCTTCCTGTGGTCCCTCTATTTGACATCTCTCCCCTGTGTCCCTCTATTTGTCATCTCTCCCCAGGGTCCCTCTGTTCGACATCTCTCCCCATGGTCCCTGTATTCGACATCTCTCCCTGCGATCCCTCTATTCAACATCTCTCCCCAGGGTCCCTCTATTCAACATGTCTCCCCAGGGTCCCTCTAATCGACATCTCTCCCCAGGGTCCCTCTAATCGACATCTCTCCCCAGGGTCCCTCTATTTGACATCTCTCCCCAGGGTCCCTCTATTCGATATCTCTCCCTAGGATCCCTCTATTCGACATCTCTCCCCAGGGTCCCTCTATTCGACATCTCTCCCCAGGGTCCCTCTACATGACGTCTCTCCCCGGGGTCCCTCTATTCGACATCTCTCCCCTGGGTCCCTCTATTCGTCATCTCACCCTGGGGTCCCTCTGTTCGACACCTCTCCCTGTGTTCCCTCTATTTGACATCTCTCCCTGGGGTCCCTCTGTTCGACACCTCTCCCTGTGTTCCCTCTATTTGACATCTCTCCCCAGGGTCCCTCTATTCGATATCTCTCCCTGGGGTCCCTGTATTTGACATCTCTCCCCGGGGTCCCTCTATTCGTCATCTCTCCCTAGGGTCCCTCTATTCGACATCTCTTCCTGTGGTCCCTCTATTTGACATCTCTCCCCTGTGTCCCTCTATTTGTCATCTCTCCCCAGGGTCCCTCTGTTCGACATCTCTCCCCATGGTCCCTGTATTCGACATCTCTCCCTGCGATCCCTCTATTCAACATCTCTCCCCAGGGTCCCTCTATTCAACATGTCTCCCCAGGGTCCCTCTAATCGACATCTCTCCCCAGGGTCCCTCTAATCGACATCTCTCCCCAGGGTCCCTCTATTTGACATCTCTCCCCAGGGTCCCTCTATTCGATATCTCTCCCTAGGATCCCTCTATTCGACATCTCTCCCCAGGGTCCCTCTATTCGACATCTCTCCCCAGGGTCCCTCTACATGACGTCTCTCCCCGGGGTCCCTCTATTCGACATCTCTCCCCTGGGTCCCTCTATTCGTCATCTCACCCTGGGGTCCCTCTGTTCGACACCTCTCCCTGTGTTCCCTCTATTTGACATCTCTCCCTGGGGTCCCTCTGTTCGACACCTCTCCCTGTGTTCCCTCTATTTGACATCTCTCCCCAGGGTCCCTCTATTCGATATCTCTCCCTGGGGTCCCTGTATTTGACATCTCTCCCCGGGGTCCCTCTATTCGTCATCTCTCCCCGTGGTCCCTGTATTCGACATCTCTCCCCAGGTTCCCTCTATTTGACATCTCTCCCTGGGGTCCCTCTATTTGACATCTCTCCCTGGTATCCCTCTATTTGACATCTCTCCCTGGGGTCCCTCTATTTGACATCTCTCCCCGTGCTCCCTCTATTCGTCATCTCTCCCCGTGGTCCCTGTATTCGACATCTCTCCCCAGGTTCCCTCTATTTGACATCTCTCCCTGGGGTCCCTCTATTTGACATCTCTCCCTGGTATCCCTCTATTTGACATCTCTCCCTGGGGTCCCTCTATTTGACATCTCTCCCCGTGCTCCCTCTATTCGACATCTCTCCCCGTGGTCCCTGTATTCGACATCTCTCCCCAGGTTCCCTCTATTTGACATCTCTCCCTGGGGTCCCTCTATTTGACATCTCTCCCCAGGGTCCCTCTATTCGACATCTCTCCCCGTGGTCCCTGTATTCGACATCTCTCCCCAGGTTTGCTCTATTCGATATCTCTCCCTGGGGTCCCTCTATTCGACATCTCTCCCCGTGGTCCCTGTATTCGACATCTCTCCTTGGGGTCCCTCGATTTGACATCTCTCCCTGTGGTCCCTCTATTCGACATCTCTCCCTGTGGTCCCTCTATTCGGCATCTCTCTCCGGTCCCTCTATTCGACATCTCTCCCTGTGGTCCCTCTATTCGACATCTCTCCCTGTGGTCCCTCTATTCGGCATCTCTCTCCGGTCCCTCTATTCGACATCTCTCCCTGTGGTCCCTCTATTCGGCATCTCTCTCCGGTCCCTCTATTTGACATCTCTCCCCAGGGTCCCTCTATTCGACATCTCTTCCTGTGGTCCCTCTATTTGACATCTCTCCCCTGTGTCCCTCTATTTGTCATCTCTCCCCAGGGTCCCTCTGTTCGACATCTCTCCCCATGGTCCCTGTATTCGACATCTCTCCCTGCGATCCCTCTATTCGACATCTCTCCCCAGGGTCCCTCTATTTGACATCTCTCCCCAGGGTCCCTCTATTCGACATCTCTCCCCGTGGTCCCTGTATTCAACATCTCTCCCCAGGTTCCCTCTAATCGACATCTCTCCCCAGGGTCCCTCTATTCGATATCTCTCCCTAGGATCCCTCTATTCGACATCTCTCCCCAGGGTCCCTCTATTCGACATCTCTCCCCAGGGTCCCTCTACATGACGTCTCTCCCCGGGGTCCCTCTATTCGACATCTCTCCCCTGGGTCCCTCTATTCGTCATCTCACCCTGGGGTCCCACTGTTCGACACCTCTCCCTGTGTTCCCTCCATTTGACATCTCTCCCCTGGGTCCCTCTATTTGACATCTCTCCCTGGGGTCCCTCTATTCGACATCTCTCCCCAGGGTCCCTCTATTCGACATCTCTCCCTGTGGTCCCTCTATTTGACTTCTCTCCCCGGGGTCATTCTATTCGACAGCTCTCCCCGGGGTCCCTCTATTCGACATCTCTCCCCTGGGTCCCTCTATTCGACATCTCTCCCTGGGGTCCCTGTATTTGACATCTCTCCCTGGGGTCCCTCTATTTGACATCTCTCCCCGTGGTCCCTGTATTCGACATCTCTCCCCAGGTTCCCTCTATTCGACATCTCTCCCCGTGGTCCCTGTATTCGACATCTCTCCCCAGGTTCACTCTATTCGATATCTCTCCCTGGGGTCCCTCTATTTGACATCTCTCCCTTGTATCCCTCTATTCGACATCTCTCCCCAGGGTCCCTCTATTCGACATCTCTCCCCGTGGTCCCTGTATTCGACATCTCTCCCCAGGTTCCCTCTATTCGATATCTCTCCCTGGGGTCCCTCTATTCGACATCTCTCCCCGTGGTCCCTGTATTCGACATCTCTCCTTGGGGTCCCTCGATTTGACATCTCTCCCTGTGGTCCCTCTATTCGACATCTCTCCCTGTGGTCCCTCTATTCGGCATCTCTCTCCGGTCCCTCTATTCGACCTCTCTCCCTGGGGTCCCTCTATTCGACATCTCTCCCTGTGGTCCCTCTATTCGGCATCTCTCTCCGGTCCCTCTATTCGACATCTCTCCCCAGGGTCCCTCTACTCAACATCTCTCCCCAGGGTCCCTCTACATGACGTCTCTCCCCGGGGTCCCTCTATTCGACATCTCTCCCCTGGGTCCCTCTATTCGACATCTCTCCCTGGGGTCCCTCTATTCGACATCTCTCCCCAGGGTCCCTCTATTCGACATCTCTCCCTGTGGTCCCTCTACATGACGTCTCTCCCCTGGGTCCCTCTATTCGACATCTCACACTGGGGTCCCTCAGTTCGACACCTCTCCCTGTGTTCCCTCTATTTGATATCTCTCCCCAGGGTCCCTCTATTTGACATCTCTCCCTGGGGTCCCTCTATTCGACATCTCTCCCCTGGGTCCCTCTATTCGACATCTCTCCCTGGTATCCCTCTATTTGACATCTCTCCCCGTGGTCCCTCTATTCGACATCTCTCCCCGTGGTCCCTCTATTCGACATCTCTCCCCGTGGTCCCTCTATTCGACATCTCTCCCCAGGTTCCCTCTATTTGACATCTCTCCCTGGTATCCCTCTATTTGACATCTCTCCCCGTGGTCCCTCTATTCGACATCTCTCCCCGTGGTCCCTCTATTCGACATCTCTCCCCGTGGTCCCTCTATTCGACATCTCTCCCCAGGTTCCCTCTATTTGACATCTCTCCCCAGGGTCCCTCTATTCGACATCTCTTCCTGTGGTCCCTCTATTTGACATCTCTGCCCTGTGTCCCTCTATTTGTCATCTCTCCCCAGGGTCCCTCTGTTAGACATCTCTCCCCAGGGTCCCTCTATTTGACATCTCTCCCTGGAGTCCCTCTATTCAACATCTCTCCCCGTGGTCCCTCTATTCGACATCTCTCCCCAGGTTCCCTCTATTTGACATCTCTCCCTGGTATCCCTCTATTTGACATCTCTCCCCGTGGTCCCTCTATTCGACATCTCTCCCCGTGGTCCCTCTATTCGACATCTCTCCCCGTGGTCCCTCTATTCGACATCTCTCTCCGGTCCCTCTATTTGACATCTCTCCCCAGGGTCCCTCTATTCGACATCTCTCCCTGGGGTCCCTGTATTTGACATCTCTCCCTGGTATCCCTCTATTTGACATCTCTCCCCGTGGTCCCTCTATTCGACATCTCTCCCCATGGTCCCTGTATTCGACATCTCTCCCTGCGATCCCTCTATTCGACATCTCTCCCCAGGGTCCCTCTATTTGACATCTCTCCCCAGGGTCCCTCTATTCGACATCTCTCCCCGTGGTCCCTGTATTCGACATCTCTCCCCAGGTTCCCTCTAATCGACATCTCTCCCCAGGGTCCCTGTATTCGATATCTCTCCCTAGGATCCCTCTATTCGACATCTCTCCCCAGGGTCCCTCTATTCGACATCTCTCCCCAGGGTCCCTCTACATGACGTCTCTCCCCGGGGTCCCTCTATTCGACATCTCTCCCCTGGGTCCCTCTATTCGTCATCTCACCCTGGGGTCCCTCTGTTCGACACCTCTCCCTGTGTTCCCTCTATTTGACATCTCTCCCCTGGGTCCCTCTATTTGACATCTCTCCCTGGGGTCCCTCTATTCGACATCTCTCCCTGGGGTCCCTCTATTCGACATCTCTCCCCAGGGTCCCTCTATTTGACATCTCTCCCTGTGGTCCCTCTATTTGACTTCTCTCCCCGGGGTCATTCTATTCGACAGCTCTCCCCGGGGTCCCTCTATTCGACATCTCTCCCCTGGGTCCCTCTATTCGACATCTCTCCCTGGGGTCCCTGTATTTGACATCTCTCCCTGGGGTCCCTCTATTTGACATCTCTCCCCGTGGTCCCTGTATTCGACATCTCTCCCCAGGTTCCCTCTATTCGACATCTCTCCCCGTGGTCCCTGTATTCGACATCTCTCCCCAGGTTCCCTCTATTCGATATCTCTCCCTGGGGTCCCTCTATTTGACATCTCTCCGTGGTATCCCTCTATTCGACATCTCTCCCCAGGGTCCCTCTATTCGACATCTCTCCCCGTGGTCCCTGTATTCGACATCTCTCCCCAGGTTCCCTCTATTCGATATCTCTCCCTGGGGTCCCTCTATTCGACATCTCTCCCCGTGGTCCCTGTATTCGACATCTCTCCTTGGGGTCCCTCGATTTGACATCTCTCCCTGTGGTCCCTCTATTCGACATCTCTCCCTGTGGTCCCTCTATTCGGCATCTCTCTCCGGTCCCTCTATTCGTCATCTCTCCCCGGGTCCCTCTATTCGGCATCTCTCTCCGGTCCCTCTATTCGACATCTCTCCCTGGGGTCCCTCTATTCGACATCTCTTCCTGTGGTCCCTCTATTTGACATCTCTCCCCTGTGTCCCTCTATTTGTCATCTCTCCCCAGGGTCCCTCTGTTCGACATCTCTCCCCATGGTCCCTGTATTCGACATCTCTCCCTGCGATCTCTCTATTCAACATCTCTCCCTGGAGTCCCTCTATTCGACATCTCTCCCCAGGGTCCCTCTATTCGACATCTCTCCCAGTGGTCCCTGTATTCGACATCTCTCCCCAGGGTCCCTCTATTTGACATCTCTCCCTGGGGTCCCTCTATTCGACATCTCTCCCTGGGGTCCCTCTATTCGACATCTCTCCCCAGGGTCCCTCTATTTGACATCTCTCCCTGTGGTCCCTCTATTTGACTTCTCTCCCCGGGGTCATTCTATTCGACAGCTCTCCCCGGGGTCCCTCTATTCGACATCTCTCCCCTGGGTCCCTCTATTCGACATCTCTCCCTGGGGTCCCTGTATTTGACATCTCTCCCTGGGGTCCCTCTATTTGACATCTCTCCCCGTGGTCCCTGTATTCGACATCTCTCCCCAGGTTCCCTCTATTCGACATCTCTCCCCGTGGTCCCTGTATTCGACATCTCTCCCCAGGTTCCCTCTATTCGATATCTCTCCCTGGGGTCCCTCTATTTGACATCTCTCCGTGGTATCCCTCTATTCGACATCTCTCCCCAGGGTCCCTCTATTCGACATCTCTCCCCGTGGTCCCTGTATTCGACATCTCTCCCCAGGTTCCCTCTATTCGATATCTCTCCCTGGGGTCCCTCTATTCGACATCTCTCCCCGTGGTCCCTGTATTCGACATCTCTCCTTGGGGTCCCTCGATTTGACATCTCTCCCTGTGGTCCCTCTATTCGACATCTCTCCCTGTGGTCCCTCTATTCGGCATCTCTCTCCAGTCCCTCTATTCGTCATCTCTCCCCGGGTCCCTCTATTCGGCATCTCTCTCCGGTCCCTCTATTCGACATCTCTCCCTGGGGTCCCTCTATTCGACATCTCTTCCTGTGGTCCCTCTATTTGACATCTCTCCCCTGTGTCCCTCTATTTGTCATCTCTCCCCAGGGTCCCTCTATTCGACATCTCTCCCCGTGGTCCCTGTATTCGACATCTCTCCCCAGGTTCCCTCTAATCGACATCTCTCCCCAGGGTCCCTGTATTCGATATCTCTCCCTAGGATCCCTCTATTCGACATCTCTCCCCAGGGTCCCTCTATTCGACATCTCTCCCCAGGGTCCCTCTACATGACGTCTCTCCCCGGGGTCCCTCTATTCGACATCTCTCCCCTGGGTCCCTCTATTCGTCATCTCACCCTGGGGTCCCTCTGTTCGACACCTCTCCCTGTGTTCCCTCTATTTGACATCTCTCCCCTGGGTCCCTCTATTTGACATCTCTCCCTGGGGTCCCTCTATTCGACATCTCTCCCTGGGGTCCCTCTATTCGACATCTCTCCCCAGGGTCCCTCTATTTGACATCTCTCCCTGTGGTCCCTCTATTTGACTTCTCTCCCCGGGGTCATTCTATTCGACAGCTCTCCCCGGGGTCCCTCTATTCGACATCTCTCCCCTGGGTCCCTCTATTCGACATCTCTCCCTGGGGTCCCTGTATTTGACATCTCTCCCTGGGGTCCCTCTATTTGACATCTCTCCCCGTGGTCCCTGTATTCGACATCTCTCCCCAGGTTCCCTCTATTCGACATCTCTCCCCGTGGTCCCTGTATTCGACATCTCTCCCCAGGTTCCCTCTATTCGATATCTCTCCCTGGGGTCCCTCTATTTGACATCTCTCCGTGGTATCCCTCTATTCGACATCTCTCCCCAGGGTCCCTCTATTCGACATCTCTCCCCGTGGTCCCTGTATTCGACATCTCTCCCCAGGTTCCCTCTATTCGATATCTCTCCCTGGGGTCCCTCTATTCGACATCTCTCCCCGTGGTCCCTGTATTCGACATCTCTCCTTGGGGTCCCTCGATTTGACATCTCTCCCTGTGGTCCCTCTATTCGACATCTCTCCCTGTGGTCCCTCTATTCGGCATCTCTCTCCGGTCCCTCTATTCGTCATCTCTCCCCGGGTCCCTCTATTCGGCATCTCTCTCCGGTCCCTCTATTCGACATCTCTCCCTGGGGTCCCTCTATTCGACATCTCTTCCTGTGGTCCCTCTATTTGACATCTCTCCCCTGTGTCCCTCTATTTGTCATCTCTCCCCAGGGTCCCTCTGTTCGACATCTCTCCCCATGGTCCCTGTATTCGACATCTCTCCCTGCGATCTCTCTATTCAACATCTCTCCCTGGAGTCCCTCTATTCGACATCTCTCCCCAGGGTCCCTCTATTCGACATCTCTCCCCGTGGTCCCTGTATTCGACATCTCTCCCCAGGTTCCCTCTATTCGACATCTCTCCCCGTGGTCCCTGTATTCGACATCTCTCCTTGGGGTCCCTCTATTCAACATCTCTCCCCAGGGTCCCTCTATTTGACATCTCTCCCCAGGGTCCGTCTATTTGACATCTCTCCCTGGAGTCCCTCTATTCAACATCTCTCCTTGGGGTCCCTCGATTTGACATCTCTCCCTGTGGTCCCTCTATTCGACATCTCTCCCTGTGGTCCCTCTATTCGGCATCTCTCTCCGGTCCCTCTATTCGACATCTCTCCCCGGGGTCCCTCTATTCGACATCTCTCTCCGTGGTCCCTGTATTTGACATCTCTCTCCGGTCCCTCTATTTGACATCTCTCCCTGTGGTCCCTCTATTCGACATCTCTCTCCGGTCCCTCTATTCGACATCTTTCCCTGGGGTCCCTCTATTCGACATCTCTCCCTGTGGTCCCTCTATTCGACATCTCTCCATGGGGTCCCTGTATTCGACATCTTTCCCTGTGGTCCCTCTATTCGATATCTCTCCCTGGGATCCCTCTATTTGTCATCTCTCCGCATGGTCCCTCTGTTCGACATCTCTCCACATGGTCCCTGTATTCGACATCTCTCCCCAGGGTCCCTCTATTCGACATCTCTCCCTGTGTTCCCTCTATTTGACATCTCTCCCTGGGGTCCCTCTATTCGACATCTCTCCCCTGGGTCCCTCTATTCGACATCTCTCCCCAGGGTCCCTCTGTTCGACATCTCTCCCCAGGATCCCTCTATTCGACATCTCTCCCCAGGGTCCCTCTATTCGACATCTCTCCCCGTGGTCCCTGTATTCGACATCTCTCCCCAGGGTCCCTCTATTTGTCATCTCTCCCTGGGATCCCTCTATTTGACATCTCTCCCTGGGGTCCCTCTATTCCACATCTCTCCCTGGAGTCCCTCTATTTGTCATCTCTCCCCGGTGTCCCTCTATTTGTCATCTCTCCCTGGGATCCCTCTATTTGACATCTCTCCCTGGGGTCCCTCTATTTGACATCTCTCCCTGGAGTCCCTCTATTTGACATCTCTTCCCAGTATTGCTCTAATCGAGAACTCTCCCTTCTGTTTGACAACACTCCCCGGGTTCCCTTATTCACTATGTAAGTCTGTCTCCCAAAATGCAACACTTAATCGAATTAAAGGCAATGATGAGGATTATCTACAGTTAGTGATGAATTTGTTCCTTGCATTCTGTACTGAATGAAGCGGCCACTATCTGTAAGTTTGTCTAACTTTCTCTTCAAGTTTTGACGTGCATTCAAAGAAGCTCTTCTGCACCCCACTGTTGCAGGTCACCTACTGACTGCCCATTTCCCTGCTGGGCTTCCGGGCAGCAATGAAGGTCCTCCACCTCTGGTGGAGTTCAGGCTTTGCTTCATCACATCCGTTCCTTCCTCTCCATTTTCACTACTCTCAGTCAATCAATTGCTGGCTGGATACTCAGGAATGCCGTCACTCTCAGATGTGGAATGGTTCTTCATTTCTGCTTCTGTAATACTTCTGTTTTAGCAGTCAAGGTTGTTAGCCCTGAGCTGAAACCTCTTGACCTGTTTGGCCTGGGTAACCCTACAAAAGCACAAAGCCCTGGTTCCAGCCAGCATCGCTCTCCAGGTCATTCAGGCATGTAAGCCTCCAAACCCCGGCAAGGTTGTGGTCCTCTTGAAGGACTCCATTGGTGTAATGTGTGCTTATTTGTGTTGCTCTCATTTTCCTGTCAGTTTGAACCAGTCTGGCTCTTCTCCTCTGACCTCCTTCATTAACAATGTCCACTCACATCCGCTCACTGTATGTCTTTCTTGTTTCTTGTACCATTCTCTGTAAACTCTTGGGACTGTTGTGTGTGAAAATCCCAGGAGATTAGCAGTTTCTAAGATACTCAAACCACCCCATCTGGCACCAACAGTCATTCCACGGTCAAAGTCACTTAGATCACATTTCTTCCCCATTCTGGTGTTTGGTCTGAACAACAGCTGAATATCTAGACCATGTCTTGCATGCATTGAGTTGCTGCCACATGATTGGCTGATTAGTTATTTGCATTAACGAGCAGGTGTACCTAATAAAGTGGCCACTGAATGTATTTTGTTCATATTTTCTATTTCTTATAACATATAAAAATGTTGCATTAATGAGCAGATATACAGGTGTCCCTAATAAAATGGCCACCAAGTGTATTTTAGTGATGTAGTTGAGGATTAAATACTGCCCTGGATACTCCTTGAATCTGTCATTTAAAGGTGATTCAAGAGCCAGTATTCCCCTGTATTGCAAGAGAGTGACAGCCTGAAAATTATTCTGAAATGGGTCTTAAACTGTGATATTCTGATGGAAAATGTTGACAGCTGGCTCCTGGGAAATGAAACTTCATAACATTTGAAATGTTACAGCAGCTTCATTCATTATTTTGTTTCATTCCCCTGTAGTATAATCTGCTCATCATTTTGGATCTAGTGTCAATTATTTTACTCTGTCTTATTATTTACCCACAGCTGGGCCAAGCCTCCTTGCTTATGAACGTACGTGAAAACTACCAGGCTAACAGCTTGCGGGCAAAATCTGTGAGTGCTTTTACATTTGTGTTGTGACGTGCAAAGCTTAATATTTTCTGTTAATTTCTGTTTCAAAGTGAAGAGAGAGATAGGAATAAAGTTTAAAACCAAACAAATAAATGATGGATGATGCTAATTGATTGTTATTGATGGCTCCTTGCAGAAGGCAACAACTGACATGTTTTGCCCAGGAAATGAGACTACCCTTAGTGGGATCCTACAATAGGAAACTCCTGACGGCACACAGTGGGGCAGTTGGTAGACAGCCCTCGTGTGAAGGTTCAATCTTGGCTTAGGGTGCTGTCTGAGTGGAGTCTGCACGTTCTCCCTGTGGCTGTGTGGGTTTCCTCTGGGTGTTCCAGCTTCTTCATGCATTTCAGAAGATTACTGGAATGATAATTTCATTGGCAACTGTAACTTTCTCTTTAGTACAGGTGAGTGGCTGAATTGGGAGGGAATTGACAGGAATGTTGGGAGAATAAGTGGAATTAGTCAAAATGGGTGGTGGAAGGCCTGCATACACATGGTGGGCAACGAGCCCATTTCAGTGCTGGATGACGATGCCTCTCCGACCCGCAGAATACAAAGTGAAATGATAAAGGAAGAAGGAAAAACAAGCGTACTTTTATTTCCAGTTACTCATTTTCTGCAATTTGAGCATTGTCCCATTATATGAAACTTGGATTAGGCTGCGCTTGGAGTATTGTACGTAGTTCTGTTCACCCCATTACAGGAAGGATGAGGGGGTTGTGGAGAGGGTGCAGATGATAGAGTTCGAGCATCCAGATTCAATCCAACATACCGCCCAGATTAGAGGCTATGAATTATAAAGAGAAGCTGGCCAACCTTGGGTACTTTCTCTGAAGTGTCTGAGGGTAAAGGGTGCCTGGTAGAAGTATAAAAGATTATAAGAAGCACAGAATAGTAGAAGACAGAATCTTTCTCCCAGGGTACAAATGTTAAATAATAGAGAACATGCATTTAAGCTGAGAAAGTGAAACTTTAAAGGAGACCCTTTAGGAAAGTTTTTACAGAAGGAGTGGTAACTACTGGGGTAGGTAGTGCAATAAGTAAAATAGTGGTGCTCCAGAGACTATTAGATAGATGACTGAAAAATGAGTAGTAAAGATGTTCAAGGATGTTGTCAGAACCTGAGGTGCTGAGTTACAGGGAGTGGTAGAGCAGGCTAGGAATTTAATCCTTAGAGCATAGGGGATCAAGAGGTTTTCTTACAGAGGTGAATCAATTGATGAGAGGGTGAATTCAAGCAGTCTTTCTCCCAGGGTTAGAGAATCACCTACTGCAGGGCAGAGGTTTAAGATGAGAGGGGATTTTGAGCAGCAACCTTATCTGTACATAGAATGGTATGTATGTCAAATTCAAGTGTAATTATCATTCATTCATACATAAATAAAACGATGTACCTCCAGGGCCAAGGTGAAAAACGCGGTACCAATAACCCACTGCACACGGTACCAAGGGCCCACTGCACGCGGCACCAACAGCCCACTGCACACAATACCAAGGGCCCACTGCACATGATACCAAGAGCCCACTGCACACGATACCAAGGGCCCACTGCACGCGGTACCAAGGGCCCACTGCACGCGGCACCAACAGCCCACTGCACGCAATACCAAGGGCCCACTGCACACGATACCAAGAGCCCACTGCACACGATACCAAGGGCCCACTGCACGCGGTACCAAGGGCCCACAGCACGCAATACCAAGGGCCCACTGCACACGGTACCGGGCCCACTGCACGCAATAACAAGGGCCCACTGCGCATGATACCAAGGGCCCACTGCACACGATACCAAGGGCCCACTGCACATGATACCAAGGGCCCACTGCACGTGGTACTAAGGGCCCACTGCACATGATACCAAGGGCCCACTGCACACTGTACCAAGGGCCCACTGCACACGGTACCAAGGGCCCACTGCACACGATACCAAAGGCCCACTGCACATGATACCAAGGGCCCACTGCACGTGGTACTAAGGTCCCACTGCACATGATACCAAGGGCTCACTGCACACAATACCAAGGGCCCACTGCACACGGTACCAAGGGCCCACTGCACATGGTACTAAGGGCCCACTGCACGTGGTACTAAGGGCCCACTGCACATGATACCAAGGGCCCACTGTGCACGGTACCAAGGGCCCACAGCACGTGGTACTAAGGGCCCACTGCACATGGTACCAAGGGCCCACTGCACGTGGTACTAAGGTCCCACTGCACATGATACCAAGGGCCCACTGCACACAATACCAAGGGCCCACTGCACATGGTACCAAGGGCCCACTGCACATGGTACTAAGGGCCCACTGCACGTGGTACTAAGGGCCCACTGCACATGATACCAAGGGCCCACTGTGCACGGTACCAAGGGCCCACAGCACGTGGTACTAAGGGCCCACTGCACATGGTACCAAGGGCCCACAGCACGTGGTACTAAGGGCCCACTGCACATGATACCAAGGGCCCACTGCACACAATACCAAGGGCCCACTGCACACTGTACCAAGGGCCCACTGCACATGGTACTAAGGGCCCACTGCACGTGGTACTAAGGGCCCACTGCACATGATACCAAGGGCCCACTGTGCACGGTACCAAGGGCCCACAGCACGTGGTACTAAGGGCCCACTGCACACGATACCAAAGGCCCACTGCACATGATACCAAGGGCCCACTGCACATGGTACTAAGGGCCCACTGCACGTGGTACCAAAGGCCCACTGTACATGATACCAAGGGCCCACTGCACATGGTACAAAGGGCCCACTGCACGTGGTACTAAGGGCCCACTGCACACGGTACCAAGGGCCCACTGCACGTGGTACTAAGGGCCCACTGCACACGGTACCAAGGGCCCACTGCACGTGGTACTAAGGGCCCACTGCACGTGGTACTAAGGGCCCACTGCATATGGTACCAAGAGTCCACTGCACACGGTACCAAGGGCCCACTGCACGTGGTACTAAGGGCCCACTGCACACGGTACCAAGGGCCCACTGCACACGGTACCAAGGGCCCACTGCACACGATACCAAGGGCCCACTGCACGTCGTACTAAGGGCCCACTGCACACGATACCAAGGGCCCACTGCTCAAGGTACCAAGGGCCCACTGCACGTGGTACTAAGGGCCCACTGCACACGGTACCAAGGGCCCACTGCACATGGTACCAAGGGCCCACTGCACGTGGTACTAAGGGCCCACTGCACACGGTACCAAGGGCCCACTGCACGTGGTACCAAGGGCCCACTGCACACGGTACCAAGGGCCCACTGCACACGGTACCAAGGGCCCACTGCACGTGGTACTAAGGGCCCACTGCACACGGTACCAAGAGCCCACTGCACATGGTACCAAGGGCCCACTGCACGCGGTACCAAGGGCCCACTGCACACGGTACCAAGGGCCCACTGCACACGATACCAAGGGCCCACTGCACATGATACCAAGGGCCCACTGCACGCGGTACCAAGGGCCCACTGCACATGATACTAAGGGCCCACTGCACACGATACCAAGGGCCCACTGCACATGATACCAAGGGCCCACTGCACATGATACCAAGGGCCCACTGCACGCGGTACCAAGGGCCCACTGCACATGATACCAAGGGCCCACTGCACGCAATTAAGAACAGCCCAGAACAGATTCCAGTATATCTACAGAGGCTTTTCCCATATCACCTCGATGTCTCCTCCCCTGGGTGACTGCAACACGCTGCCAGAGAAGTGATTAAGCAGGGGCAATAACAACTTTCAAAAGGCAGCTGGAGAGAAACGTGGATTAGAAAGGTTTGGAAGGTTGTGGGCCTAACACTGCAAATGAAATTAGCTTGCAGCTCAAAATTTGTACTAGCTTCAACTTTTTCCTGAATTCAGCTCCACACATGCTGGTTGCCCTTCTAATACTTCCTGCAGTTACTTAAAACCCACCTGCTCATTCCCATTGTTACTTTGTGTGCATAAATTAGCAAGTGTTTTCTGTGCTGCTTCAGGAGCACACCATTAGTTGTACTTAGAGATGAGGAGAGAATCTGAAAGGTGCTGTGTAATTGTAAATCTATGTTTCATGTAATTGTACAATTGCTGTCACAATAAAACCAACAATGTCATCAAGGACTCCCTTTAGCAGGCTCCTAAACTGGCCTGGATGGCTCTGGGCTAAGTAGTATAGATGTGGGAAGGATGTTTCCTGCATTGAGTCTAGGACCAGAGGGCACAGCCTCAGTATAGGCACATGTCCATTTAGAACAGAGATGATGAAGAATTTCTTTAGCCGGAGGGTGGTGAATCTGTGGAATTCATTGCCATAGACGGCTGTAGAGGCCGAGTCATTGGGTACATTTAAAGAAAAGTTTTATAGATTGTTGATTAGTCGGGGTGTCAAAGAGTACGGGGAGAAGGCCGGAGAATGGGATTGAGAGGGATAGTAAATCAGCCAGGTTGGAATGATGGGCCAAATGGCCTCACTGCTCCTATGTTTGATGATCTTGTGGAACGGCAGATGGAATTTAACTCATGCAAGTGCAAAGTTTTGTATTTTGGTTAATATTTACACAACAAATGCCAGAGCCATGAACAAAGTTGTAGGAGAGAGAGACCTAGCTGTACAAGTAGATGCTCCATGGAAGAAGTGACACAGGTAGACGGCGATGAAGAAGGTGATTGGCATATTTGCCATCGTCACTCAGGGCACTGAGTACGGAAGCTGGGATGGAATGTTACACGGTCCTTGGAAAGCTGCGAAGTGTTATGAGCAGTTCTGACTGCCTGTTCATCAGAAGGAATCAGAATCAGGTTTATTATCACCGGCATGTGACGTGAAATTTGTTAACTTAGCAGCAGTTCAATGCAATACATAATCTAGCAGAGAAAAAATAAGTATACGTATTGCAGTATACGTATATTTAATACATTAAAAATTGTGCAAAAACAGAAATATATATTAAAAAGTGAGGTAGTGTTCACGATTTTTATGTCCATTTAGGAGTTGGATGGCAGAGGGGAAGAAGCTGTTCCTGAATCACTGAGTGTGTGCCTTCAGGCTTCTGTGCCTCCTACCTGATGGTAACAGTGAGAAAAGGGCATGCCCTGGGTGCTGGAGGTCCTTAATAATGGACACTGCCTTTTTGAGACACTGCTCCCTCAAGATGTCCTGGGTACTTTGTAGGCTAGTACCCAAGATGGAGCTGACTAGATTCACGACGTTCTGCAGCTTCTTTCGGTCCTGTGCAGTAGCCCCTCCATACCAGATAGTGATGCAGCCTGTCAGAATGCTCTCCACGGTACAACTATAGAAGTTTTTGAGTGTATTTGTTGACATGCCAAATCGCTTCAAATTCCTAATAAATTATAGCTGCTGTCTTGCCTTCTTTATAACTATATCGATATGTTGGGACCAAGTTAAATCCTCAGATATCCTGACACCCAGGAACTTGAAGCTGCTCACTCTCTCCACTTCTGATCCCTCTATGAGGATTGGGATGTGTTCCTTTGTCTTACCCTTCCTGAAGTCCACAATCAACTCTTTCTTCTTACTGACGTTGAATGCCAGGTTGTTGCAAAGCTTAACTACCCTATTTACCTGTGAGGCAACTTTCAGGGATCTGTGGACAAGTACCCCCAGAACCCTTTGCTCCTCCACACTACCAAGTATCCTTCCATTTACTTTGTATTCTGTCTTGGAGTTTGTCCTTCCAAAGTGTACCACCTCACACTTTTCCAGGTTGAACTCCATCTGCCACTTCTCAGCCCACTTCTGCATCCTATCAATGTCTCTCTGCAATCTTCGACAATCCTCTACACTATCTACAACACCACCAACCTTTGTGTTGTCTGCAAACTTGCCAACCCACCCTTCTACCCCAAATCCAGGTCGTTAATAAAAACCACAAAAAGTAGAGGTCCCAGAACAGATCCTTGTGGGACACCACGAGTCACAACCCTCCAATCTGAATGTACTCCCTCCACCACAACCCTCTGCCTTCTGCAGGCAAGCCAATTCTGAATCTACTTCGCCAAACTTCCCTGGATCCCATGCCTTCTGACTTTCTGAATAAGCCTACCATGAGGAACCTTGTCAAATGCCTTACTAAAATCCATGTAGATCACATCCACTGCACTATCCTCATCTATATGCTTGTTCACCTCCTCGAAGAACTCTTTCAGGCTTGTTAGACATGATCTGCCCTTCACAAAGTCATGCTGACTGTCCCTGATCAGACCATGATTCTCTAAATGCCCATAAATTCTATCTCTAAGAATCTTTTCCAACCGCCTTCCCACCACAGACGTAAGGCTCACTGGTCTATAATTACCCGGACTATCCCTACTACCTTTTTTGAACAAGAGGACAACATTCGTCTCCCTCCAATCCTCCAGTACCATTCCCGTGGACAATGAGGACATAAAGATCCTAGCCAGAGGTTCAGCAATCTCTTCCCTTGCCTCATGGAGCAGCCTGGGGAATATTCCGTCAGGCCCCGGGGACTTATCCATCCCAATGTATTCATGCTACTGGGTTTCACTTTTGTAGGAAGTAATGTCTTGCAGACCCTGACAGAGTTGCCATGAATCTGATGTTGCTTCCAACCTTGTTTGAAATAGTCTCTTTGCCCTTGAAGTAGCCCTGTGCAAATCATACCTGTTTTCCTGGTACAGGCCTGGGTCACGAGACTTGAATGCTACAGATCTAGCCTTCAGCAGATGATGTACCTCCTGGTTTATCCAATGTGATTGCATTGGAAAGGGTGTAAAAAAGATTTACAAGGATGTTGGTGGGGTGGGAGGGTTGCAGTTGGACTGTCTACTCTTCGCTGAAGGAGCCGGAGGGGGTGAATGAGAGACATGATGGTCCCAGGGTGGGAGAGTCTAAAGCTAGGGGGCACAGGTTTAATGTAACAGGGGAGGATTTGAACAGGCGCTCTTTTCGAAGAGGTTAGTGAGTATATGGAATGAACTGCTGGAGGAGGTGAAAGAGGCATACACAATTACAACATTTTAAAGACATTTAGTTACATGGATGGAAAAAATTTAGAAGGATATGTTTCCAATGTGGATAAATGGGGCTAGCTCAGCGAGGCACTTGGCTGGCATGGGTAAGTTGAGGTGAATGGTCTGTTTTCACACTGTATGACCATAACAATTCCATTTCAATTACAACCGTCTGCATTTATAAACAGCCTTTAATGTAATAACGTGCTGCAAAGTGTTTTGCGGGTAATATTAGGACTGCTGGTTAATAGCTTGGTAGGTGCAAAGATTTAAAAGAGAGCTTAGACCTTTGCGATAGCACAAGAGGAATGAAAAGAGCTCAAAGGAGTCTAGACCTGGAGGAAGTTGCAAAATTATTAGAGGAGGCGTCATGCTAACAGTAGTGGATATCTTTGCAATCCCTAACCTGTAGGGCTGATGTGGACCCAATTAAAACAGAGCCAGGGTCAAGCCAGCATCTTCCTGATCCATGGCACACAGCAGTTCTGGAATTTAAAAAAAAAACAAAATTCTACAGATTCTGGAAAATTGAGTGAAAAAGCAATGGAACAGGCAGTGGTTCAGACAGTATTTATGGAGCTAGAAGCAGACTTAATGTTTCAGAACTGGAAACAAGGTTAGAAATGAAGCTGCTGGAATGATGTCAGCCATGGGACTGTCTAATTGCTCCTCTTTGCTTCTCCTTCAGATTCGCCATGCCCTACTGCAGCTGATGATCGATGTGCCTATTCTCCTGGGGGCAAACACCACCACCGCAAAGGATGACATGGAGGCCGTGATGGAGTTTGAGACCAAGTTGGCTGAGGTCAGTGGAAGTGTACACATTCCAGTGACTGGGCAGTTCAGTGTAGTTTGGGAGTGCATAGAAACATTTCACTTCATGGTCTATTGAAAAGGTAGCTGTACATATTACAGCATCATAGCTCAGAAACCGGCCTCATAGCTCAGCACCTACCTCTGTAACTCAGTATCACCTCCCTGAACAAGAAGGCACAGAAGCACCTCTACTTCCCAAGAAGATTGAGGAAAGCAAAGCTCCCTCCTACCACCCCCCCCCCCCCCCATCTTAACTGAATTTTACGGAAGCACCATTGAGAGTGTCCTGACAAACTACAATTTGTTGCTATCTTGGGCAGAGCAGTTGCCATTTTGAGCTGTGTTGTATCAGGATAGGATGCTTTCTGTGGTGAATCTGTAAAATGTGGTGAATGTCACACTATTTCAATATATAATTCATTTGACATGCCATAACCTGCTGCATGTTGATAACTTTATCATGTGATAACTTTAATATCTAGTCTACAGCACTGGAAGTCTAATTAGTCCATACTGGTCTTTTGATAAGTTTAACTCTCCCCCTCATCATTTCAGCTCCCCTATCATCTTACACCCAGTTGACACATTGATGGTATTTGCCACAAACTCATGGGAATCTCTTTCATATTCTTGTCACTCTGAATGAAACATTTTCTCTTGAACTATCTGTCATGATTTGGTACCTTTAATTTTGAACAATATCTCGTTTAAACATTTTCATTATCTTCATGGTCTCTATTGGATCAGCTCTCTATCTTCCCTTTTCCTCACATGCACACTCTCTTAGAGCATAATCTTTTGCTTTATTTTTGGTGAGGTTTTACTTTTTTTTACTGTATGAACAGGACTGTGTAAGACTTGCAGTGGTGATTGGGAAACTCTCTGCTTTTCAATATTTCCCCTCTAAGAACGAATGTAGTGCTTGGATTGTCTTTGTGTGACCTTGATGATTCCATTGCTACATTTCAGTCGGTTATTCTGCACCCTTGCATCTCATACTGGCTCTTTTCTCTGCAGTCCAGACAGTTCGTAATTTCCTCATTCTAATGCACTATCCATGTTAAAGAGTGAGAATAGAGAGCCTTTTCTCGTTGCCCACCAGTGACTAGTGGTGTTCAGCGTGTTGGTCTTGGGACCGCTTCTTTTAATGTTATATGTCAATGACTTGGATGACAGAATTGATGACTTTGTGGGCAAGTTTGTGGAAAATATGAAGAAAAATGCAGGGGCAGACTATTTTCTAAATGGAACAAATTCAGAAATCAGAGATGCAAAGGGACTTGAGAGATCTTGTTCAAGATTCCCTAAAAGTTAACTTGCAGGTGGTAAGGAAAGCAAATAAAATGTTAGCATTCATTTTGAGAGGACTAGAACATGCAACGGTATCATGGTGAGACTTTGGTCAGACCACACATGGAGTATTGTAAGCAGCGTTGAGCCCATTATCTAAGAAAGTATGTACTGACGTTGGAAAGGGCCCAGAGGAAGTTCACGAGAATGATCCCAGAAATGAAAGGGTTAATGTATGAGGAGCGTTTGATGCCCCTGGGCCTGTACTTGCTGGAGTTTAGAGGAGGGATTCTCATTGAAACCAATTGAATATTGAGAGTGGATGTAGGGAGGATGTTTCCGAGAGCTGGTGACCAGAGGGCACAGCACGAGGATAGGAGGACATCCCAGATGGATATGTGGGTCAGTACGGGATGGATCGCGGTGCGTTTTGAAGGGGATCCTGTGCAGTACAGCTCGATAGACACGATTAAATATTTGCATTTCAGCCGGTTACCGCTTCCAAGGTCCGTACAGTTAATAAAGATGTCTTGATGCTACTGAACAATATATTGCTGCTTAAAACCAATGGAAACAATGCTGACTGTGGCCGTACTTCTCACCAGACTCCTTGTAGGAAATGTGGCTACTGGTCAGGGGTACAGATGCGTTTCGACTTCCTATACCGACTACCTTGCTGGCAAATGTACAGTCTCTAGCAAATAAAATCGAGGATCTTAGAGCTGAAGTGCTGTATCAGAGGGACATTAGGACCTCTTGCATCCTTAGTTTCACAGAATCCTGGTTAACCTTTCTATACCGGATGCATCAGCTTGACAGGTTCACCATACACCCTCAGGATAGGACTGTCGAGTCTCTCAAAAGCAGATGTGGAGGTGTACGCCTTATGTCAACTCCTCTTGGTGCACAAGTGTATCAGTGATGTCCCAGAGCTAGGATATCTCACAATTGTGCCATCCATTTTACCTGCTGTGGGAGATTTCTGTGATTATTTTGATAATGGTGTACACTCCACCACTCCACCATGTCAAACAGGCTCAGGATGATTTGAGTGACGTGATCAACATGCATGAAACAGCGTACCCTGATGCCTTCACCACCATTTTGGGGGATTTTAACTAGGCCAGCTTGAAAAATCACTAAACAATTATCATTAATAAACCACTTGTAGTACCAGAGAAAACATCACACTGGTCCACTATTACACCATCATCAGGAATACCTACCGTCTTATCGCACGCCCACTCTTCAGGAAATCTGATCACCTGGCTGTGCTTCTGCTCCCTGAGTATAGGCAGAGACTGAAGACTGCAGCACCAGCAGTGATGACCAAGGAGGTTTGGACAAGGGAAACACGGGAGCGCTTACAGGACTGCTTTGAATCGATGGACTGGACTGTATTCAGGGAGTCATCTTTGAATCTGGATGAGTATGCTGCAGTTGTTACTGACTTCATTAAAACCTGTGTGGATGAGTGTGTGCCTACAAAGATTTGCTGTACATTCCCAAACCAAAAGCCATGGATGAACCAGGAGGTACATTGTCATCTACTGAGGGACAGATCAATGGCATTTAAGTCTGGCGACCAAGGTCTGCCCAAGAAAACCTGGTATGACTTGCAGGGGGCCACCTTGAGAGCAAAGAAACAATGTTGGAGGCGACATCGGATGCACGTCATCTCTGGCAGGGTCTGCAGACATGACTTCCTACAGGGCAAAACCCAATAGCATGAATGGCAGTATTGCTCAATGCCTTTTATGCTCGCTTTGAAAGGGAGAATATAACTACAGCTGTGAAGATCTCTGCTGCACTTGGTGACCCTGTGATCTCTGTCTCGGAGGTGATGCCAGGCTGTCTTTCAGGATGGTGAACCCTCATAAGACAGCAGGCCTTGATGAAGTACCTGGTAAGGCCCTGAAAACTTGTGGCAACCAAATGGCGGATGTATTTAAGGACATTTTCAACCTCCCATTGCTACAGTTGGAAGTTCCCACCTGCTTCAAAACGGCAAAAATTATACCAGTGCCCAAGAAATGTAGCGTGAGATGCCTTAATGACAACATCCAGTAGCACTCAGATCTACGGTGATGAAATGCTTTTAGAGGTTGGTCATTGCCAGAATCAGTTCCTGCCTTAGGAAGGAACTGGACCCACTGGACCCAATTTGCCTATAGCCACAATAGGTCTACAGCAGATGCAATCATATTGGCTCTTCACACAGCCTTAGATCATCTGGATAATACAAACACCTATGTCAGGAAGCTGTTCGTTGACTACAGCTCCACACTTAACATCATCATTCTCAAGAGTCCCGATCGATAAGCTACAGAATCTGGGCCCCTGTATCTCCCTCTGCAATTGGATCCTCGACTTCATAACCAAGAGACCACAATCTGTGTGGATTGGTATTAATAACTCCTCCTCACTGACGATCAACACTGGCACACCTCAGGGGTGTGTGCTTAGCCCACTGCTCTACTCTCTCTATACCCTTGACTGTGTGGTTTGGTATTGCTCAAATGCCATCTATAAGGTTGCTGATGATACAACCATTGTTGGCAGAATCTCAGATGGAGACGAGTGGGTGTACAAGAGTGAGATATACCATGAGTGGAGTTGCGGCAACAACCTGGCACTCAGTGACAGTAAGATGAAAGAGCTGATTGTGGACTTCAGGAAGGGTAAGACAAAGGAACACATCCCAATCCTCATAGAGGGATCAGAAGTGGAGAGAGTGAGCAGCTTCAAGTTCCTGGGTGTCAAGATCTCTGAGGATCTAACCTGGTCCCAACGTATCGATGCTGTTGTAAAGAAGGCAACTCCTATTTCATTAGGAGTTTGAAGAGTTTGGTTTATCACCAAAAACACTTGAAAACCTCTATACATGTACTGTGAAGAGAATTTTGACAGGTTGCATCACTGTCTGGTGTGGGAGTGGGGGGATAGGCGGGGCTAAGAAGCTACAGATAGTCATAAAATTA